>NW_021131414.1:0-6565 GCF_004193835.3 Ostrinia furnacalis | reverse complement strand
TTCTTCATTGACATTGAAGCTAATATTGATCGTTTCGCTTCGTTCGCAATCGTTTCCGTCAATTGGAACGTAAATACATTGACAATCGCAATAGATCGTCTCGGGGCCACTTAAAAAACTTTCATTGGAATCGGATACCTACCAAGATTGATTTATACTACACTCGCGAGCAAAAGTATGGAATCACTTACATGAAGTTGTTGTGTACTAACGAATTGGTTAGTAACAAAAAAGTGGCACCATTTTAAAGAATAAACTTTTAACTTTAAATTGATACCAAATTCATTTAAAACACACCAGTATTTTAAAAGATATCCCGGCTGATGTGAAGAAGTAAGGAAAAAGACATGTGAGCGTCTTAAAACTTTCGAAACCCAGGACTGGCTTATGTGGAGCTGACGTGCGACAGCCCGCTGGCTGAGCCCTTCTTGCAATAGTGCAACGATTTGTGCTGCTTCTGAAGGTGTAGAATCCCAGGTAAAGTGTCAAAAGAAGCGGAGATGTGTATGGTGTGAAAGCAAAAATCCGAAAACACGTGCTTTTGTAGCGGGTAAATAGGCCGCAACTCGCGACGTATCAAACAGTTGATAGGTACTACATGTCTTTTTCTTTAGTATAATAAAACGACTTGAATGCTTGCAGGAAACGAACTGAAGTTTTATTTATGATCAAATCACATTGACACAAGATGGCGCTACTAGTATTTCCTTAACATATATTAAACATCATTATTGTTGATGATATTAATTCAACACCGCCACTATATCTAAACAATAATTGATTAACATTTTGAATACCTAATTTGTTTAGAAATCTGTAATGTTTTGCAGTACATAAGGCCTTGGTTAACAAATCTGCAGGCATCTCGGCTGTTGACGTATAGGTACATCAAGTTAATAACTTTATTTGCCACACAATCTCTACAAAAATGATACCTGATGTCGATATGTTTGGTCCTTTTGTGAAAAACTGGATTATATGCTAACTTTTGCGCACTTTGGTTATCATTATAAAGATCAATACTATACATTGTTCCTGTAATCTCATACTGTAAATTCTTTGAATAAATTGATTCTTTACAAGCTTCAGTTATTGCCATAAAATATATTCGGCCTCGCTACTCGATAAAGCTATGGTTTGCTGTTTCTTACACTCCCATGTAACTATACAGCCTGAAAGAGTAAAGCAGAATCCAGTATAAGAACGTCTGTCAATGATATTGCCACCCCAGTCAACATAACCCTCTAACATTGAATTTCCATTAGCAGAATTTACAAGACCAAAATCTCTAGTCTTTTTCAAATAATATACAGTGTGAGTCACGTTAAAGTGTACATATGAAAATATATGAAACTAGATCTATTTTTATCGATAAAAAAGAGGTCAAAAATTTTTTGAGTTTTTTTTTTATTTTTTTATAGTATTTTTTTTCTTCCAATTACTTATTGTAAAGAAAACGTAATAACTTTTAAGCTAAGCGGTATATCCTGATAAAATAAAATCAGTAATAATTCTAAATAACAGGCGATACTAAAAAAATACATGAAATACCTAGAAAATTCCAACAAATAATAAAAAATGATACTTTTTGAAAAAAAATCTGCTTAAAAATTCGTATTTTTTTGGTTATTTGATAAATTTCTCCAAAAAATGCCCCTATAAAAGGTGGTTATTATTACTTTTTATTATTCTCTATCGTATTACTTTTGTAAAACCAAAAATCGCATGTCTCTATCCCTATCACAACGTTTGCAATGATCGTTTGAACTAAGCCTCTCCGGGCGCGCCATTCAACGCTTCGTTAACAACGAAACTGAAAGTGACTCTAGATTTGTAATTTTGATAAAGACAAGTTAGATTTTCAATAAAAACAAAAGATTTCGAAGTAAAATAAGNATTTGATAAATTTCTCCAAAAAATGCCCCTATAACAGGTGGTTATTATTACTTTTTATTATTCTCTATCGTATTACTTTTGTAAAACCAAAAATCGCATGTCTCTATCCCTATCACAACGTTTGCAATGATCGTTTGAACTAAGCCTCTCCGGGCGCGCCATTCAACGCTTCGTTAACAACGAAACTGAAAGTGACTCTAGATTTGTAATTTTGATAAAGACAAGTTAGATTTTCAATAAAAACAAAAGATTTCGAAGTAAAATAAGCATTTGAGTTAAAATTAAAATTGTCTCTACCTGTAGCGGAGAAAAATGTGGTGGCAGGCCTTTGTTCAAACGATCATAGCAAATGTTGTGATAGGGATAGAGACATGCGATTTTTAGTTTTACAAAAGTAATACGATAGAGAATAATAAAAAGTAATAAAAACCATCTGTTATAGGGGCATTTTTTGGAGAAATTTATCAAATTACCAAAAAAATACGAATTTTTAAGCAGATTTTTTTCTAAAAGTATCGTTTTTTATTATTTGTTGGCATTTTTTGTGTATTTTATGTATTGTTTTAGTATTGCCTGTTATTTAGCATTATTACTGTTTTTATTTTATCAGGATATACCGCTTAGTTTAAAAGTTATTACGTTTTCTTTTCAAGAAGCAATTGGAAGAAAAAAAATTCTATAAAAAATTTAAAAAAAATCTCAAATTTTTTTGGACCTCTTTTTTGTCGATAAAAATAGGTCTAGTTTCATCTATCCCAACTAATATTATAAATGCGAAAGTAACTCTGTCTGTCTGTCTGTCTGTCTGTCTGTCTGTCTGTCTGTCTGTCTGTCTGTCTGTTACGCTTTCCCGCTTAAACCTCGCAACCGATTTTGATGAAATTTGGCATAGAGATTGTTTGAGTCCCGGGAAAGAACATAGGATAGTTTTTATCCCGGTTTTTGAAACAGGGACGCGCGCGATAAAGTTTTTCTGTGACAGACATAATTCCACGCGGGCGAAGCCGCGGGCGGAAAGCTAGTTTTCATATGTACACTTTAACGTGACTCACACTGTATAAGTACTCGCTTAACATAGGCACAATGTTCAGTCGTATAACAATTATTAAATTGGCTTAAAGGCACTGGATCTCTATCAGAAGGAACTCTAGGGGTGGAATCTCCATAGGCGTGGGTTAACGGGCAAGGAGATAATATCTTGGATGGTTGACAATCACTTTTCCTACAATTTAACGTTCCACCAAACTCAACACGCTTTCAAAGATAACCTCGCAGCCGCCTGCTCACACTTGACATGACACAACTCGTTGACAGTTATCTTTTTCTGCGCATCAGTTGGGTGTTACGTTTAGGAATCACAAACCTTCTGCTCTACAGATTTCTACAGATAACATAATATTAAGATTGGTACTATTAATCATCAATAATAATTGCAGCATCTGTGTCCGGCGCCGACAGGCTCAAAAATCCTACCGCAAACGAAATGTCTGGCCTGGTGAGCACTGCCAAATACATTAGGCAACCTATTATTTACTGATAAGGAAAATTATTAACACTACTATCATTTTCAGATACATTCAACTTAGTCTCCATAGGAGTCTGAACTGTTTTTCAATTTTTCATATTAAATTTCTGCATTTATCAATATAGTCCTTCTTATCAAGAGATATAGTTTTGTTACATTTATCAACATTTACATTAACACCGAGACACTTCTTTATTTCACCCAAATCTTTGATTTTAAAATTAGCAGCTAACATGTCTTTTAAAAGTTGGGTTTCCTTCATATTATTTGTGAAAATAAAAAAGTCATCCACGTACAATGTCACTATAACAATCTGTTTGTTTGACCTTTTAATGTACATACATGGTTCATATTCAGATTTAACATAACCATTTTTTAATAAACAATCATCCACTTTCCTGTACCATTGTCTTGAAGATTGTTTCAAGCCATAGATAGCTTTCTTTAGTTTAAGAACTTGACCACTATGCGTTACATCAGAATACCCATCTGGTATTTTCATAAAAATTGTCTCTTCAAGAGAACCATTCAGGAAAGCAGCTGTTACGTCTAGGTGCTGTATATCTAGACCCATTTGAACAGAGAGAGCGAACAATAGCCTTAAGGTAGTATGCCTCACTACAGGGGAAAAAGTATCAGTATAGTCCATACCTTCAACTTGTGAAAATCCCTTTGCCACTAAACGCGCACGAAAACGGACATTATTTTCACTGTCATATTTCTTTCGTAGCACCCACTTACACTGCACAACTCGACTACCTTCTGGAGCAACACACAACTCCCACGCATCGTTGTCCCTGAAGCTCTGCAGTTCCTCCTGCACAGCCATCTTCCACTGTTCCGCCTCGGGGCCTCTCAATGCTTCACTCAGGGAAGAGATGTCCTCATTCATACAGAAGTTGGAGTAGTTATAGCGTTCTGGGGAAAAACCGTACCGTTCTGGCCTCCTTCTCTCTCGCACAGGTCTGGATGGTCTGGAATGGGTGACCTCTTCCTCCAGTTTACTGTCTGCGTCTTCGTCACTGGGAACATATGTTTCATCATTCCCTTCTGGTGTAGCATCGAGGAATTCTGTGTCATCTTGACCTGACGTCTCTACACTGGTCTCCTGGTTAGATTTGTCTATCTTGGCAGTATCTAAAACCTGTGAGCCATCCGCCACTGAATCAAAACTCTGATCTTGAACTTCAATTTCACATTCAGATTTTGATTCCGGCTCAGTTATTATAACGTCTCGGCTGGTCAACACTTTTCTTGTATCGGGGTTGAAAAGTCTATATCCTTTTATATTTTCTGGATATCCAATGAGTATGCACTTTTCTGACTTTTTGTCCCATTTCTTTCGCTTTTCCTTAGCTATGTGCACCATCACTGAACTGCCAAAAATCCTTATATGGCCGACGTCTGGCTTGTTGCCATGCCAAATTTCATATGGAGTTCTATACGCCAACGATGCTGCCACAGTACGATTCTGCAAATACACTGCCGTGCTGGTGGCTTCAGCCCAAAACTCTTTACCTAGTTGGGCATCGAAGAGCATACATCTCGCCTTCTCTACGACTGTGCGGTTAAAACGCTCACACAAGCCGTTCTGCTCAGGCGTGTATGGGTTGGTTTTCTGATGGATTATGCCAGCTTTATTCAGGAAGATATCAAATTCCTTGTTGCAGTACTCTAGTCCGTTGTCGCTTCTTAATATCTTGATCTTTTTCTGTGTCTGATTTTCGACTTCTGCCTTAAACTGTTTAAAATACTTCAAGGCTTCATTCTTGTGTTTCAAAAAGTACACAAAGGTCATGCGACTATGGTCATCAATAAACAATATAAAATATCTGGAGCCTCCGATTGATGTATTCTCCATGGGTCCACAAATGTCGGTATGCACTATTTCTAGTAAGTCACTGCTTCTCTGGCCGGTACTTTGGAATGGTAACCGACTCTGCTTACCTTCACAGCATGTAGTGCAAGAGGATTTACTTATGTTCTCAACTTTATTACTCATGGACATGCCAAGCACTGCATTGTTCATTTGTTTCAAGTAATCCTTGTTGACATGACACAACCTGCGATGCCACGTTCCTGCCGACACAGCTGATGCGACGAGATTCTCTCGGTTTGACAGATTCACTTTGTAGACTCCATTTACTAGCGACGCTGATGCCACAAGAACGGTGTTTTTATTATAAATCAGACAACCGGTCTTGGTAAACGAAATTCTGTTTCCTTTTTCAATGACTTGACTGACAGATATCAGATTCGTAGTCAAACTTGGAACGCAAAGTATGTCCTTTATCACGATCTCATGTTCGCAATCGTCGGTTTTTGTCGTAATTCTTGCATCGCCCGAACACAAAACTGGTACCTTTTCATTGTTTGCAACAATAATTTCCTTCTGTTGTTCGTATTTTGCATTCATAACACAATTTTCATTTGGTGTCAAATGGACGCTTGCGCCGGAATCAATATACCACTCGTTTTTATTGAAATTCCCACTCAAGAACACTGCGCTGAACGCGTTTGTTTGAGTTTTATTGTTCTTCTTTGAACTAGACGAGGAATTTTCATTTAAAGGGCACTAGTTACGATAATGGCCGGTTTGTTTACACCGGTGACCGGTAGCACTTCACCATTTTGACATTTGATTTGTCAGTGCTGCCAACATGACCACTATTTTTCGCCATAGACAAACTCGTATTTTTCTTTCCATTCACTTTTGAACGAGTTATAAAGGCTCCATTCACTTCACTATCTTCATATTCTGGAGATGACATGTCCAATAATTTGGTTTTGATAGAGTCGGCTGTTAATGACATTCCCGAATGCTCGATCGCCATTATCATTGGCGAAAAACGGTCTGGCAATCCCGCCAACAATAACGATCCCGTCCATTGATCATTAATCTCAAATCCAGTCCCACTTAGTTTTTGAGCAGTATCGATAATTTGAGTAACGTATGATGTCATTGATGTGCAGTTTTCAAGCCTTATTGATATTAGATTCCGCAGTAGACTTATTCGCCGCGAAAAACCACTGTCATCGAATAACTGCTTGAGTTTCTCCCATAATTCTTTCGATGATCGCACTGTCTTTATATGGACGTATAAAGACGGGTCAATTGTCATAATTAACTTTGCTTTGGTTTTT
>NW_021131413.1:0-663 GCF_004193835.3 Ostrinia furnacalis | reverse complement strand
CTTTTTTTATAGGTCCATGTTTGACCCGTTATAATTCTTAAACTACTGGTTCAAATTGAATGAAATTTTAAATATACCGTGTCTTTACAATGCCTGCATAGCCAATGAAAATTCAGCCTTCTAGTTTTATCCACAACGAAGTTACAGGCGGTCGAAAATGGCCTGAATTGCTTCGAGAAAAGGATGGTACGGCCGTGCCGCTTTTTTGCTCGACTTGGTGGGGGCACTGCCGTGCCCCCAGATTTAATTAGTCTACACAAATAAAGATAATTCTGATTTAGATTTTTGATTTTAGATCACAAAAAATACTAACATCGTCTTTTTACTCTCCCAATCATCAAAAACGTGTTTTAATAGTGCTACTCCAGCGTCAGTAGTGCTTCTGCCAGAGATGTGCTAGGAAGATGAGTGGAGCGAGGATGGGAAGCGAACCTGTGCTGTGATACGGACGGTTTGAATATTGACAAAATTGTTATTTTAAGTTTTACTTATCTTATCAAATAAGGTAATTTTTGACAAATAGAAAATAGAAAAGAACAAATAGAAAATAAAGCACTGCCTCTCAAGCAATACATTATCTGGGTAGTGAATAAAAAATGTTCTAGCTTATTCCGGGTGCTATCTTTTCGTAATTATCTAATGATCCTTATCACTTACCTAAAA
>NW_021131412.1:0-1589 GCF_004193835.3 Ostrinia furnacalis | reverse complement strand
TTGGCTAATTAATCAGACTAATCACGCGACCATTCGTTGTCATAAGTAGAGTTTTTGTAGATACCTACCTATTTTTAGCATCGTTTGTTATTTGAACACAATGGACTTGATTGTTGACTCATTATGTTGTTCTTGGAAGTATTTAGATAGCGTGATTTAAGACGTTAAGCACCTAGCAACAAGTAGATATCATAATTACCTAGTAGGAAAAGTATTAAAAGAAAATTAAAATAGATGCTATTTTGAAATTAAAATGTCCATCTATCGACTGTACATATTTTCTGCCTAAACAATACACTAAACCTGCTGTAACTAATCAAGGGGTAAAAACTGGCGGCCGGTAGGGCGGCCTGGACCGCCGGCCGCCAGCGGCTGTCGGCTGTCGGCTTCGGCCTGCGACCGAACCGGCGATCGGCTCGAAGACAGCTTAGTAGTTTTTACCTATCAACCAGGAATTTCGAGGGATATTGCCGGTGTATTTCGATTTTTATTCGAAACAGGTTTGTTTTCAGTCATTTGTTAACATAAGTACGAGTTAAAATATTAGACAAAATTAAATACCTTTATACAACGTGTCCCAAAATTCAAGGATAAGCCGGCGCCGCAGGATGGACATAGTCATGACTACTTTAGGAAAAATAAGAAAAAAAATCTATCTCAATTATTTTTTAAGTTACACAATAAATTATGGAATTCGTCGAAAATTGACACCCCTTATGATATTTTACATTACCACGACCACAATTTTTCACTTACTTCTGTTTTTTTGTATGTATCGGCAACTTAAGTAGTGCTGCTATCCTCTCCAATTCTTAAAACCGTCAGAATCCTTGTAGTTTTTACACAAAAGTTAATCAAAATATGATAATTCCTTAAAATTTTGAACGATTTTTACTTTCACTCCACTTTGACTCGTCGTTTTGTAAAAAAACAGTATGAATACTACTGCGGCAAGTTTTTTATAAAGTTGACGCAACTATCCAAGATTCCAAAATGGTATAATACTCTAAGAAAACTAGTCGCAATAAAGATATGCGTACCATTTATACAAGCACTTCGCTTGTTAGTCAGTATGAGATAAATCTTGCAATTAAATTTAAAACCAGTTCTCCTCAACCAATTGAGCTGAAATTTGGTATACTTATGTAAGTACGATAAATATCTGCAACTAATAGGGAATCTGTCAAAAAAAAGAAATCTGAGAAAAGTCATCCCAAAAAAAAGATAAAAAAAAAATTAAGCCACTAGGTCATGAAATTTGAAAAAATCACAAAATTAACGATAACTTCTAAACTACGAAAAATCGTAGAACATACATGGGGGTGAAATCGATAGGTCTAGTCCTCACCTATCACCTGCCTTCGGCTTGACACCTTACAAGAAACACCCTGTATACTAATATTATAAATGCCTCCTCTAACTCTGTATGTCTGTCTGTTCATCTGTCTGTTTGTCTGTCTGTCTGTCACGCTATCACGCCTAAATCACTGAAGCGATTTTGATGAAATGTATCATAGAGATAGTTTGAGTCCCGGGAAAGGACATAGGATAGTTTTTATCCCAGTTTTTGAAACAGGGACGCGCGCGAT